>NW_026852777.1:0-26571 GCF_026571515.1 Ruditapes philippinarum | reverse complement strand
ATTTTTTCTAAAAAAATCCATACAAGTTTGGGACGAGATAAATAAACGATAACAAGTTAGTTTTGCTTGTAAAATTGTATCCATCAAACGTCAATCGTTATCTTATAAAAGCTTATCTGTTACTTCTAAATATATGTGCATTAATCCAAGCTTCCTTTAGATTGAATAAAAATTCACTTCTATGCTAAATGTGTGTGTATTAACTGTCGGCTCAGAAAAACAGGTAGATAAAATACACTTCTATAATTATTATCAATTTGGTGTGTATTTTACTTGTTTAACAGGTAGAAATCTTGAAAATGAATAGTTACCACAACTGTAAAGCATAAAATATTTGGTGAAGTAAAAAGAGATTTAAGTACATTTTGTCCCTATTTCTGTTCGGATCTGTTAATATTTTTCATAAAAAGAGTTTATATAAGTATCAGATATGCTAAAGATACCTTCGACATTTAAGCTGGTCAGGATGAACATGTTATAAGATATATAATTATACGATATCATGTATCATAGATTTGTATCTTTCTACCGCTGTCTGATAGTCACATTACAAATGTTAGATAGGTTATCCATATAACATCAGTATGATCTACAACGCGACATAAGTATTATTTGGTTTCGTATCCCTTCATGAAAAATGTAATTAACCTTTAACTATTTTTCTTTCTTTGTATAGTTTGTTTTAACCTTCTTTAACCTTGTCTGCTTATACCTGTACTAGGGGGCATGGACGATAGCTTGCATTTACCACTGCTAGCCATGAACAGGCTCAATCACACCGATACAGAAACATTCTTTTTAGCCGTGTTGGACGAGCTTTAATGTTTCCATACTGTTTTTTTTATATCAAATTAGGAAAAAACAGAATACCTAAAGAAAGCCCTACACGGCAAAATTGAAAATCTTGATGGCTCTAATCGCTATAGATAATACAAATTATATGACATGTTTAAGTTAGTTAGATAATAATTACTTCATTAAGAAATTAGCTATATCTCCATTATCAATTATTAATCAGTATTATTTTCTTTTTTGAACTATTTTTGTTTCACTTTTAGTCTTTTTTAAAAATAAAGTTAGATAATTAACAAAGAACTTATTCCTTTTGACTGTAAATTAAGAAGGATATTACCAAAGCACGCGGACGTCCCGAGTTGTAATGTTCGCATATTACTATTTATAAACTATTTATATCCTTGTTTCTGTAAACTGACAAAGCTAATAAATCATTCTTTATTTAGTTTGTATATGATTTTGTAATTGTATAAGTTTCCATCGTAATTGATAAGCATTTCAAATTCAAATGTAAGGCATTCTTAAAAGACATGCAATCTTGTGGGAAATATGAAAAAAGAACAAATGCATTGTGAGAGATACACCTAAAGATCAGACTGTGCAAACTTTGTCATCTTTTAAACTGACTTGTTTCACATTTCATGAGAAATAAAAAGGTCTCACGAGAAATTAATTTGACTATTCTATCTGCTCGTAAAATTATTTGTCACAAGATAAATATATGATATCGTTAAAACGAAAATAGAAATTAAGTCAAATGTTATACTTTTCAAGATTAGATAAAAACGAAACTGATGTTGACTATTGATTGATTTCTATTACAAATACATATGTATGCAAAATGTTTAGACCTAGCCATCGTCCGTCATATTTACACAGAAAATCATAATTTATAAGCGTAAGTATTTTTAGAATATATTATCGTTTTGAAATTTATATAAAAAGGTACAGATCTTCATCATAAAGAACAAAGAAAAATATATAAGATTTGACCAAAATTCTTTATCAAATGTTCGTTAAATAAACATATTATATTATATAAAACATATTGTTGTAATAACAATATTATATAACACAGTATGATAAAACACAATTCGTTTCAAATAAGACTTCAAGGAAATAGCCATATGTCATAAAAATGAAAATAGAAAAGATCGTCATTAGAACTATGATTAATGATTTTTTAAGGTTTTTCATTTTTTGTTCTTTTACAAAGTAATTTCATCGAAGATTAGGTCCATATTTTTAGAATTAGTATAGAGCAAAAATATACAATATCACATTGTTCTGTTATGATATTGTCGCTCTTCATTCATAAAAAAACACGAGAAAAGCCCCAATATATTTATATATTTTCAGCACTTACGCTCTTTTAAAAACGTCAATATGAAAATACATACTGAATTCTTATTAATAATAGGATAATTAAGATAAAAATGAACGAACAGGTTTCAATTGCAGATAATGAATCTACTTTTCCTTCTTGCTTTATTTCCAATGCCAACATATCAGATAGAAGGTCGTCTATATCTTCCCTCAGTTCACTTGGTTTTCGTAAGTTATAAATCAGATAAAAACTGTTTTTGTAATCTGACAGGAGGTTAATGTGTATTTTAAAAACGTTGATAACAAACAGTGATGCTAATGAATAAGTTATCTTCTATACATCTGAGACCCCATCCGTGTATATTTACAGCGTTTTATTACACAATATATTCGAAATAATTTGTTGATAAGGGTTAGTGAAAACAAAGAGACTTTGGCTTTATCATAATTTTGAAAAGTCGAATCAAATGTCAAAACGGAAGCAAATTTGGAGAACAAAAACAAACCTACATACTTGTTACTTTTAATTGTAGCCCTTTACGCCTTGCACCGGCTCTTTTGGAATTCAACATTCCACACTTACAATATCAATACATTAGTTGTTACGATTACTTATATAGCTGTCAATATCATTGACGTTGATTTTAATATGTACATTAATGTGATATTTGCGTAATATATCAAAAGATTAAACTTCAAACTTGATCAAATGAAAGAAATGAGACACAAAGCCTTCCAATCTGATTTTCATCAATTTCTTATGATAACTTTTGTCTTACGAGTCCTATATAACATTTTGGCATGATGCAAGCAGAAATTTGTTAATGACCATACAGTCCGATTTATACCTATGCATGATGTTTGTACTAATAAAATATTATCATACTACAGTACGGTTCATTACCCTTAAACAGACATAAATGACAATGTTATTCCCGGGTACCGTTCAATTGATCCGAACCCGTAAGTAATCGTTTTGTCATGGCTTGCTGTTACAGTAGACGAACATGATTCTCGCTTCAATATTCTATTTTATCCCAATAATTATTAGGGATGATATCCCTTGATTCCAGGATCTAAGACAACGTAGTACATGCATTTATCGAGATATAAAGTTACGGAATAATACCTGATATAAATACCTAATTTCCTTTCGTCGCACATGTATTCCTTGAAACAGGTTTCTTACAACGGTCTTAGATGTGTATTTGAGAGACTTTTATATATCTTAGTATGTTACTACATCAAAACGAATAGATATATGAAAAAAAAATTATGTTAATATCACATTTTATTCAGTTGAATTATTAGACATTAAGTAACTTTACAGATGAGAAAACTCTATTGATAGCTATCATTAAATATGTATTTCTTTTAATTTCATTTAATATTTTAGTTAATAAAATTTCACTTACGAATTTTGTGTATCGTCATACATTGAATGTATTATAAAACAACACTTTTTTGCACATTTAGAATAAATGTATGTCTGCAGGTACATACGACTTATGTAAATTGCATCCTTGCATATAATTGTAACTAAATATCTTTCTCTGTTTCCGTTTTATTCATCTGAATCAAATGTTTTCTTTCAACAAATGATATTTGCAAGCACGTTTTCAATGAATAAGTTTAAATAAACACTTGAAAAATGTCTATATTTTCCTTTTTGAAAATATAGAATTATTGAAACATCAAAAAGTGTTCAACTATTTATAAAATTGCAGTTGCTACCCGTTTGTCCAGTAAAATACTTTTCATTTGACTTCAGCAAATTGAAATAATTCAAAACATCTTGTGTACTAATAGATAAGGCACGAATGTTTTAAAATGCATACTGTGTAACTACATCATTGCAAAGTTTTACATGTGTATAATAAGTCTAAATATTCTAATCATACGAAATATTTAGGTGTGTACATCGTCCATAGATTTTCAATTTGTTTGACATATGTAAATTAATAATAATATTCAGTATTAAACAAACACAATCAGTCAAAAGCAATCAATCTTCAACACTTATTATATTGGACTCGATAATACATAGTAAAAAATGAGGAAAGCTACGTGGCGACCTTTAGATATGTATCGAAGGCTATTAAGTGCAATTATAACATTTTTGTAAATCGCAACCAGTACTTTCTCAAAAGTAGTGTCATAATACGATACTACGTATATAAATTAAAAGAAATGAGGTCAGATAAATTAGATACAGACATTAGAAATAGACGCCTGTTACATCCCTAGATCTGATTAACCCCAACTCTGCTTTCTTTTTTTAAAGTTTATTTTGCACCATTAACTGTCTGTATTTTGCAATAATTCATTTGTAGATTAAGTAAAATGATCCGGGAACATGTAAATCACTATCTTCTAAAAAAAAACAGTAAATTTAAAAGCATAAAAAATTATGAAATTTTATAATTTATTAGTTTAAGAATCTACATTTATATTTGTTATAATCTTAGCAAACATGCAGCTATTTTAAACGTAATTTGACAAATATATTTGATTTAAAAATGCTGTGTATACACGAATAAAGTATAAAATAAATGTGTTTTTATACATGTGTATGCGATGAAAGTACGATTGCATCAAACAATTTCTGAAGTCAGTGCAACATAAATATTTAACAATTTGTATTTAATGTACCTATAATTGGATATGCGTTTTGAACTTATAAAAAGGAAATAATGTTTTAAACTTTTCGATTTCGACCGATACCAGTTTAGTCCAATCCTTGCGCATATGCCAACAGTCCAATTCTTACGCATATTGCAAACAAACATTGTATAATGTACATGTATTAGAAATAAGCAAGAGACTCAACGAAAATTTAAAATTCTTATAACTCGTTTCATCAAAAATAGAGCCCCCTTTGCGTCGCTCTTAACCCCTCGGAGCGTTCGATTCGCAAACACAGTCGGAAATTTTTCAAGCACAGCAGGGCAACTTTAAATATCACTTTAAAACAATACAAAGCATTACTAACTACATTTCTTACTTTAAAGAGAATATTATAAGAGAGACCATACTAAACAAGCAACTTAAGAATTACGAACTTTAATGGAAATTCTAAATTTAGAATCATTTTATTTGCTACTGACATTTTTTTGGTAACTTTATTCGAAGCATGAGATAAAGGTTTGTTAAGAGTAGTAAGTAAGAGGTTTGGTTTAAAGATATTTATTTAAGCTTGATTACGAAACAAGTTCTTGCAACTTATATTAATCACTTTCCAGTACTAGAGTCATTTCAAGAAACATGGTCCTGACCCAAATAGGACTCGAACCCATGATCTCTGGGTTGAGAGGCAGACACCTTAACCACTAGGCCACCGCTCCCCCTTGAGGTTTTGGGTTTGAATCTCAGTCCAAGCAACTAAAACAATTTTCAGTGTCTTTGTTACAATTATTTCATTATTTTATGTCAAGCCAAGATAGGAAAAGAAAAGTTTGGTAAGGTTTAAAACAGTGGATAAAATTGTACATGATATTTCATGCAAGTTAGAAATGCGGGCAAAGCAAAATTCGAATGAGTTCAAATGAAATCGAAAACATAGATAAATTCTACAAACATAATTCATCTTACGTGCCACTAAATAAATATAAAAAAGGATTGTGAAATATGTTTAGAAACATAAAGAGAAATAAATAGTTATGAAAATCCGATTGTTACTTAAAGAACCTTGACATCATTATATCATTTTTAAAAATCAACCTTTTTAAGCACAATGACCTAAACTAAGATATCCAATACACTTATAAAACTTATATCATTCTTTTTTCATTTCACTTAATACTGTCACAACAATAACATTGTCACATGATGACGTTGCAGAAAATATTTTAATTTGCATTCCAGCAATGCTATTAATCTGATTAAGAAATAGAAAGAGACTCGATCGAAGCACGAAGATTTTGATTAGTATATTCCCCATTGCCGAGTATTTTTATGTTCTTTCTCTTTTGTATCAAAGGCAAATATAAAACAAATATTAGGCAAAAATAAAAACACATTCCCTGTCGTCACAATATTAAACCTAAGAAAACTGTAACCAATATACGAGCATCTGAAAATGTCTTTTCTATAATTATCTCTTTCCCTGTCGTCTCAATATAGAAAAAAAGACAATCAACGGAAATGCTCTAGGTGGGTAAATATCACAACGCACTGAGCGTGTATTGGTATACGAGTTTTCATTTGTAAAGTCTCCAAACTATAATACAAATTTATTTTAACTTTTGCCTGTTATAGTTTATCATCTTAACATTACAACTGCGCAGTGGCAACTTCTAGTTAATTCTAAACAACATACAAATTAATTAACACTATCATAACTATTTGATTCTTTCTCTCTCTATTTTACAAGAAGGACAGGCTTTTTGAGATCGTACATTTATTATCATTCTTACACAAACGGTTTTATCTTTCATTATACCCTGATGCACACCAGTATCTTTTAAAGCAAATGCATGCTATCCTCGTTATCCTTTTACTTCCAGATTTTGGAAGAACCGTTTTCCTCATCTATCTTAGTAGCCTGGGTTACAGTCTGTCTTTTTTATGTGCTTCTGTTCGGCAAATCGACATTATCAAAACACGATCGAGTATGAAAATGCGCGTATGTTATGAATAATTAAAAAATATCAACCCTTGAATCCCCGGCTACTATCTTAGCAATACAGTCAACAGGATATTACAGAATAAAATAACCATTAATCATGACATCTTTAACATTCATATACATTGTAATTACAATATTGGCTTGACAGTATTGAACTGATTGGTCTTATGTTTTGAGAGTTTTGTGGTTATAAGCTTGTTCCTTGTCGCCATGCGGCGTGTGAACTGTCAGTTCGTATTTGTTAAATAACAATAATAATTCAGTGATATACAGTCATTAAGTACGAAACATCGTCTCTTGTCTATTAATTGTATTGCATTGTTTGAATGGCAAATTAGCAAGCCTTTATATGTTTAAGTATTTACATAATTATGAAGATAAAAATTACTCAAAACGCATTTACTCTTCACGAAAATGATATATCCAGGGGTCTCTTTTTTAATATACATTGATATTAAAGATAAAATTGTAATAATTATAATATTGCGTGTATTCGAGGAAACCATGGCTCAACTGAAAAATCATTACTTCATTTTAAAATTGTTTTATTCCTTACCATGAGAGAAAGTCTTAAATTTGCTTCTGATACAAGTATTCTATTTAAATATTGAAAACTAGTATTCTGTAATGCTTTAGATGTCTCAGATTTTGTATGATTTTCCAAAATTGTTATTGGGTCATTTAAACATTTAAAACGCATTTTCGGGCATACTGTTATTCTAAAGAACGTGCACTATCAACTTATAGTAAATATAAAGATATTATTCTATTGCATACTTCACTTCTTATGACCTGAAATGAAAGGACGAACACATGTTTTCCTTTCTGCGTCTTCTTAAAAGCAACACATCAGATATGAGATACTAATAGTATATGTTTATCTTGTGTAATTTTTAAAGTAGATAAATCGTTTTCTGACAGAAGGTGAATGTTACAGATATATTTTTTTATATTTCAGATGTTGATAAAAAAAGTGTTGTTAACTGTGTTAAGTAGGCCTATCCCGTGTATATTAGTTAACTACGTTCTATTACGAATATATATTCAAAGCGATTTTTGATAATAAAACCTTCCACGTCTTAATCTCACCCTGTAGTTAAAACAAATCTGGAAAAGGGATATCAGTCAAGAGTAATGATAAAAGAAACATAAAGTTGAAAAACGCGGACTTTATTTTATTGGATCTGTTCATGTTAAAACCCACAGGCGGCGTGAGAGGTATTCATCAACAAATACTAACAGAAATTGATTCAATGGTTCAAAACATATTTCTATTACTTTCAAAATTGAATTTAGAAAATTTATTCTATTTTATAAAATTGCATGTGGAAAAATCTATACATATAACTCTGAACCTTAATAATTATGATATTAGAACTACAGTCCTAGACATACAGATAACCGGGCTGAAATCAAATGCGTTGAAAACTAAGCTATTGATACTGATATAAATTGTCAGTTTCCTATGACCAGATAAAAAATTACGCTAATACAATAACTTGACAAGACGCATGCAGTAATCTTATATAAACATTAGAATAGTAACACTTCTGTCGGTTTTCGTATCAATGAAATATATAAGATAATTTCATACATCCCCCGCGCCCTCCCGTATAGAAAGAATTAATAAACGGATCACGTAATTCCGTCCAACTGCAATATTTCGGTTTTTGTCATGCTGTGAGCTTACGTTGTACTTATTTTCCGTTTTTATTTTATTTCATCCAAAATGATTATAAGGTTCTTAAAGACGTTTTCGGTAGTTTTCTGTGCGCATCGTTATGCGCTTCCAAGAAAGATAATCACGGATAATTACTCTTCAAATGAAGGCCAAGTTGAATAGTATTCGGATAAGTGTTTAAATTTCGGCTATAAGCAAATAATGAGTAAATAATACAGAATAGATATTTCTAAATGTTCAAAAGGAGATCGGTTCAAAAGAATAAGTCGTTTAGACAACATCACATAAAGGATTTCTCCAAGCATTAGTACGACAGCATTGATGATAATTCTGCGCGCGTTACCCCACCCACTTGTGGTATAGTGACGAAAGTGCGTCGCGACTTGATTACTGGCAAACAAATGGGCAAAGAGGTTTAAAATGATATATTTTAAAAGTGTTGAATAACAAAACAAAATTAATATCTAAGAAATGTTCCGAATTTCATTATTTTCTTTGTAAATTTCTGAATACTTGCTTACTGTTCGGGTATGTTAGACGAGTGAAAAAAATAATATGGCCCTAGATATGTTTTAAAAAGATATTCAGTATCATTTACTTAATATAACATCAAAAGAAAAGAAATTTTTATTACAACATGCTTTTGTTGTATATTTGACAATACATTTAGTATAACACTGATATTTCTTAAGAAAGCGTGGTAATTTTGACAGTTGGCATATGCGGTAACCATGGAAACTGCCCGTTTACAAAAAACTAACACGTCAACATATATATTTTATTTCTATTTTTGAATCCACCATCAAATGTTACTTGATATATCAATAATGTAGAAAATTCTATGAAAGAAATTTCTTGATAGCTTTAATTTTTTACAGAATTCATGTTTATTTTTCTCATTTTTTGCTTAGTTAAAAAGCATGAATACTTAATTTTTAAAGAAATATGTTCCAATTATCGTTTGTTTTATACAGAACCCTAAGATAAAGCAAGCTTTGTATAAATTATGTTTATTGTGAGTGTAATAAGCTATTTTATACATTATTATAACACAGTTTGGCTATTTTGACAATTTTGAGATATACGGTTACCAAGGAAACTGCCATTTTTCAAAAAATCCAACACGCCAACATATATTTTTCTTTTTCTTTTTGAATTTGTCATTAAATTTTACACAACATACAAAAAAAATAAAAAAATCCTATGAAACCCTTTTTTCAATATCTCTAATTATTCTCAGAATTCATGTTTATTTTTCTCATTTTTTGTTCGGTTGAGAAACATGGAAAACCCATTTTTTTTAAAGAAATAATTATGTTCAGATTATCATTTGTTTCATACAGAATCATTAGATAAGATTATCTTTGCATAAAACAATGCTCGTTGTGTGTTTTAAGCTATCTTATACATTTTCTATTCGTTATAACACAGTTAGGGCTATTTTGACAGTTTTTTAGATATACGGTTACCATGGAAACTGCCATTTTACAAGAAATCCAACACGTCAACATATATTTTTCTTTTTATTTCTAAATTCGTCATTAAATTTTACTAATCATACAAAAAATTTAGAAAATTCTATGAAAGGATTAATTTTTCATAAAACTGTAGAAAATGTCTTTAAACAGCATTATAAATACATTTAGCGAGATAAGATGCTAGATTTCAAGCAAAGGTATGACGAAATTCCGGAGAGTCAAAACAATACTTTCTTTGAATAACTAGTTTTCAATTCGTAACACCTGTCTTTCCCGAAACATTATTGTAATTGTATTTGAAAGAAACTAGTTCATATCTGAATGCGGTAGAGCTGTAAACTCTGATATCACAAACGAATATACAGATGTATATGTAATATTTATCATATTGACATTCAGTTAAATTATTAAACGTGAAGTAATTTCACAGATGAGAAACATTCTTTTCATTATGATATATATCATTAAAAAATGTCTTTATTTGAGATTAATCAATATTATTTGGCGTTATAAAGCTGTTTCAAACGGAACAAGTAATTTAAAAAAAAAAAAATAATAATAAACTAAATAGAAGTTCATAAAATTTCACTTAGGGATATTGTATATCCTGATATGTAAAAGAAATTATAGAACAAGTTTTTGTTAACTATTTATTATCTTATGTCATTATGTAAATTACGAAAATTGTATTCTTACATTGGATTGTAACTATATACATGTATCTGTCTTAATTTCCGGTTTGTTGTGAATCAAATATATACATTCAACAAATGATATCTTCATCCACCTTCGTGATATCTGGAGAAACCTCAGCAAACAGCTTTTATATTAAGTTAATGCGACATTTAAAATTATGGTTCAAGCCAGAACTACCCTGAGAATGGATTTATATCAATAAGAATAGAGTATTTGAAAAATTCATATTGTTGTCAAACATCTTCTTTTAAACTTAAGGGACTTAATATGTGTTGGTAGAACACTCTATACAATTATGCAAAATATATCAAAAAATCGTATGCGCAAATAAATCAATAAGAACATACTGCCTACCTTTAATTTTGCAACACAGCTGTCATATGCAGTTAAATTCGAAACATTTTATCAATCATTTCTAGTTATAAGAAAGTATTTAGTTCTTTAAAAGTATTATTTATTCACTTAGCTTTATCTTTATTTACATCATTTAGTTTCAAAATTAGTTTGATCATGAAAATCCAATTCAAGTATAAATATGACAATTGTAATGTGAAACGCTGGGTACGATAAAAATAATTTGAAATAAATTTTGCACAGTTTATTACTTAACCATTTGAAAATATATTTACATATAATACACAGTTGTTCGTTACATAACTTTCGAGAATTTTTTTTCGTAACATTTAACAAAATAAAAAGAGAGATAACATACTTAACCATATATAGAAAGCACTTCAATTTCTAATCAAACAATTTATCTTGTTTTATGTTCGTCCATTTCCTTCATATTTCAATTACGAAATGACCATTTCTTGTAACACTTTTATATTTATTTCTTATGCCTTATTTTATACAATGGCAAGGGGTAGAGTAAAGCGTTACTCTACGATTTATACCTTATATAATCAATTATATTTTTTAAATCATCCTGGCGCACACCAACACTCTGGTTAGAGACTGTATCATATTTTTATATCATTATTCCGAATGCGGAAGAATGGTTTTCCCTACTATACAGCTTAAGTAATTATAAATCGGTCGGCAGTGTTGTTTACGGAACTTCACAGAATAGTATTGCCATTACTCATTTTTATGGAATCTATAAAATAAAATAATTGTATTATCAAAAGCTAACAGATTACGGGAAAAGTCTAGTTGTTTGCCGCTATGGGTATATTGGCTGTTCGTGTTTGAAACATAATGATAAAAAATCATGATGTACTGTCATCAGCACATCATGATTTGCCTTTCCAATAATATCTTTTTAACATTGTTTGCTAGTAAAAAATGGAATGCCTATATCAGTGTGTTGAAAAATTTACAGACCAAATAACTATAAAAATAACTTCAGATTTATAAGTAATATATTTAGAAGGGTATGCTTATTTTAATATCAAATGGTATAACTAATTACAGACACCATTTCTATAACCTTCAGCGTTTTGGTGAAACGAATGACACGAGGGCAACACTTATATTCTTTTTTCTGGTACTGGTATTCACCATATTAGGACAGAAATTGTTTGTCTTTTAAAGACATGATTTCGAGTCACTTAACTAGTATTCTGTGTAAATATTAAACATTCTTTAAAAGCTCTTTGTATCATAGTTTGGGTACTTTTCTGTTGGAAATATGTCAGAGTTAAATCGTATACATATCACGAGTGTTAGTTACCCACAGTCCATAGTATGCTCATCCATTAGCTCATTTTGCTGGGGGTTTACTTATTGTGACGGCAGAGAAAGGAAAATCGACAGAAAATTCATATTCAGATGCTCGTTCATTGGTTACTTTTTTCTGGGGTTTCATATTGTGACAACAGGGAACGTGTTTTTATGTTTGACTATGATACAAAAGAGAAAGAACATCAAAACACTGAGCAATCTGATTTATACTCGGTGGCTACGCCCCCTCGTACAAATCAGATAGTCTCGTGTTTCGATGCTCCTTATATTACTTTATATTACTAAATGCTTCGGATTGTGTTGATTATCAAGTAAAAGATCATCTTAAGCCAGACTATATCTTAATCTTATCAGTATCGGAGACATAAAGGCAGTATTCAAAAAATAATTTCAATGGATTTTCATTCCACTAGCATGTTGTTATCATAAAAGGGCCGTTTCAATTACAATGGCAAAATGATATAAATAGATTTTAATAAAATTAAAAATAACAGTCTCTTTCCAACTTTGTATTTTCAATACATAAACGGACGCTATGACTTTTTTGTTTGGTTTTACGGAGCACCATCACAGTTTTTGTCATAAGGCGCCGAAACAGGATAACCTCGAGTGTTACAATCTTCAAAGCAACACAAGAGATCAAAACCACCCCATAGCGTCGATGTTAGAAAAAGAAATGTTCCAATTAGTTGTCATAAGGCATATGCAATGCATTTTCATTATTTGTTTGTTGCTATATAAAATCGAAAACATAACATACATTTGTCAATTACTAAGGAAGGATACTAAAGAAAGTTTATCTTACATTATTTTCTGTACCGTAAAATATGTTTTTCAAACAGGTGAATCGCGCATTCGTATAGCTTTATAGTGAATTAAGTTTTACAAATAATAAAATTTAGTCTCCAATTAGCGATTATTACTTCATTTTGCATATTCCTCTCCTCTCCCTGAATGATTTTCTACGACGGGTGTATGCTAAGATTGGCTAATGATTGTGTAAAATTTAATAACAACACAACTGATTTATAATACAAGGTTAAAGAAATATTGTCATGTTAGCATAACATAATCTACATAAGGACATTTATAAGATGGTGTCCATACATTATCAAGGAACAGTTCTAAAGAAACATTTTTTTATCTAAATTACATTTAAAAGCAAAAATCTTCATGTTAATTATTTCAGTGTAACTTTTACTTATTTTGTATTTAGTGATGCAATATGAATTGAGAAATACGCTATAAAGATCATAATGTAACAATACATTTTATATGGATTTGTAATGTTATTGATTCAATTTATTTCATTAATTTTTTTTTTTAAAGTGTAACTTTTATTTATTTTATATTTTAGTGATGCAATTTGAATTGAGAGATCATAACGTAACAATACAATATTTATGCATTTGTAATGTTATTGATTCAATTTATCTTATTAAATAGTGTATCGTTCTCATTATGCAAATTCATTTGAAATTAACCTTACCGTAACAAAATATCTTGGGGGCCAACTGAACAGTGTCTGAGACTTCTTCCTCGGTAAATAATTACTATAACAACGTTTAAGGATGAATTGAGTTTAATTGAACTGAACGTAACATTGATTTGGCATATAAGATGTTGCCTTATAAATTGAAACTGCAACTTTTTCAGAATCATTGTAATTGGAATAATAGATCAAAAAGTACACAGCTGAATTAAATCGAAAATTATCTATGTCATATTATAAAACTAGAAAAAATGGTTAAGATGTCTTTCATTCCAGCATATTATTAGGGTTTTAGAAGTTGTCGACGGGATAAACGGAATCTTGCCTGATTGAGATAAATATGTTCCGAGGCGATAATGACACGAGCGTCGCGCAAACAAAAGTAGTTCGCGTTTTTATAGGCAACTTTTATCTTTTTTATTTCATAATGTAATTTAAATTGAGAAATATTCTATAAAAACGTAACTCGCACGCATAGTAACCGCCTATGATGCAGAGTAGTGTTTGTTATTCGTGCGCATTTCCGTTATTCGTGGTATATACAGCTTAATATGTGAAGTGGTTAAGCCAATCAAAAAATTATAAATTTATCTGCATGATTATAAATACATAATTCGCTTATATTGGTTTTACATTAGAACTGTATTGTTCATAATATATACAGAAATTATTTTAATATGCAGCAATTTAAGTCATTAGTAAAAAGGTCGTATTAATCTATGGATGACCTTAATTGCAAAGTTATTTGAATTCAGCTCTTGCTGTAAAATATATTGTATTGAATCACAATACAAAATAATTTCACTGTAGTTATAGATAATGTTTTAAAAACATTTTTTTTTTCACTTCCCTTATGTTTTCTTTGAATTATCTGCAATGTTTTACAACTTTACTTTCTGTAGTAAAACATACATAACAAAGTTAACAGTTTCACTAGAACTGAATATTAAATTGCGTACCTTAAGTCGCATGTAAGTTAATCCATTTGTATACCCTTTGTGATATTCTTGCACACACCAACATTCTAAGCATTGTTTGTTGTTCTCTAGTTTCAAGATTTAGGAGAACATTTCCCCGAATGTTTGCTTTAAATATGAATCAATAATGCTTCCCTAAAAATTCAGAATAAAACTGCCATTAATCATGTTTTTATTGAACCAACAAAATTATAATAGTGTTGTGACAATAGAATAAATATAGGTCAAAAGGCTTTACAAGCTTCTGTATTTTGCGCTCACATTGCTGTTGCTATATCGGTCAACTTTTGTAAGTATCTTTTTTAATAATACACTCTATCCGTCAAAGAAATATTTTGCCAATGGTATAAATACAATCTTTGTTCCCTTTTTTGTGGTAATACATCTTTTATATAAAACTCTTTTACAATTTTGTGAAGTTGAAGAATGCAATTATGTATGAATGTATACGCACGTGTACTGGATCAAGTATTTTTGTTAGAATAAAATATATTGAAACTTCGTATTTCACCCATTCAATTGCAATGTTCAAATCAATACTGTTATTTAATCAAAGAAATACTATACTCGTCCTTTGGTAAAATACATTTTAGCTTTTAAATCTTGGGAATGCACTATGTTTGGAAAGCTGAATTCCCAGTGTTGACCAAGGTTATTTGGTCCTTTCTTTTTGTTAATGCCAATCTGTACTTACACTGTGTTTACCAATAGTATTTAGAGATTAAAACATAATATATCTTTTCTAAGTGTACTGAAAAGATGTTCATTTGACATTTAAATAGAAACTTATAGCAATTATCAGTAGTATCAACATCAAATTTGAGAATTATATATCTTTAAGCGAGTTCGAGAAATTGATAATAAGAAACATGCAATCACTGCATGTAAACCATGCTTCCCGTTTTAGTCCTGTTGTCTCATATTTAATAAAAGAACAATGTTGGCTTCTAAACAATTAAATCTGCTTTAGATATTAAAATATCATTTATCCTTTAATGACTAAATTGTTCCAAATTCACATCTGGTAATAGCTTAAATGGCACAATTCCATTTACTTAAACCTTCTTAATTAAATACTTTAGACTAATTATGAAAACCACTCCATAAGCAATTAAGACTATATCATGCTGTAGGTATGTGTAATAGGATGATTTACTTAAATTTGCTGTTTCATGTACAGCTGCGATTTATAGAGTGGGAATCCGATTGAGCTCACGGTAAATTAAAAGTCACTTTCACATTAATTTGGGTTATGTGTTAAACTTTAACTTAAAAGTGCATTTTGAAAATAGGAAATATAAAATGTTCACAGATTAGCACTATAATTGTTGCGTTTTACTTAAGTTTAAGGTTCCCATTTTTTGACCATTTACATAATGAACAATGTGGTTAAAATAGTTTATGTTAATTTTTGCAATCTTATAACAAAATATTATATTTGAGAAAATGTTTTATGTCAGATGTCATAGAATACTAGTGAGGTCAAAGTAGACAGACATGTACACTCGCTGTCTCGTCTCGTTAAATGATACTATCAATCTATAAAAAAAAACTAAAAGTACAATTCGCAGTATGAATTTAAGATAAGATAATATGCAAAGTAGAATGCTAGTTATTTAAAACACATGCTTAATTTAATCCACAAACAAGCACGATTTGAAATGATACCGTAACAAATCTACAGGCTATACCAAAAGTAACAATATAATTTGTATACTCAGGCCAATGGATGAGCTCAATTAAGTTATGTTAACCTCTAGAAAATAAAACTAGAAACAATAATAATAGTGAAAGGCCATACGAATAGGACAAGGATACTCTGCACGTCATTTCAACAAGGTATTGTTTTAGTTAAATGAAGACCTTTGTCGACAGTCACCTTAAATTATATTACAGTCAAACGATCTTCGTCTTAGACATTTGGAAAAGAAAAAAGAAAATAGAAAATGGATATTGAGATTCATAACTATTTGTTGCAGCGTTCATTTTTACACTTTTGTCGTATCGATTTCAATGGAAATCATATAACATTATATTACAATAAGATGCTATCATTTATTAGCGAGGTTTCAATGGCGTATTCATCCACATTCATTTTAAAGATTAATATGGCAACACAATTTAACAAACAATTCATTAGATAATACTACTGATTTATTTTTCTAATTTTGAATGGGTTCATAATCATTCATATATTGGAAAGCTGTTTATGTTCAATAACAACGAGAAACATCAGATATTTGTGTCCTTATTTTTTTTAAAGATGTATACGTTGCTCAAACATTTAAAAGAGCAATATACAATCAAAACTACATTCACTAGTGTTCATATATAATGATGATGTAAGCATAAATAATGAAGCAGCTCAGCATGTTGAACAAACATTAACAATAATATTCATCAGCAATATGCCGTCTTCATTTTACTAATTACTGTATTAAGGCTTAGCCTTTTCCCTATTATTGTATTATCATGCGCTTTTGATATTGTTATTTAACTTTCTGTAACTCAATCATTGTCGTAAAAATGAAGCCTCTTCGAAATTGTAGGTAAAGTATAATGCGCAAAAAGGTTCTTCAGTCTTAAATCTAAAGAGGTTATATAATAGACATTATGATGCTAACTTTGACAGTTTTTATTAAGTAAAATGACGAACTGTATTCGAGGAGCCGATGAAGCCTTAAACCATTAAAAAATATACAATCAACAAACATGTCGGTGATGAATATATGGTTGATCGTCACTTAAGTTTAAAAGAAATTAAATATAATGGATATTTGTTTCGTGTCTTAGTGCAATTTAATATCTTTCATATGCAATTCTTTTTATTCCTTTTGTTTTGTATCAAATATTTCATTAAATTCGATAGAGAAAAATCGCCTGTCGAAGCAATTTAATTATTTCATACACTATGATGACTGATTTGTGTCGTGTCTTTATTTTGCTGCGCGGGTTGCCGTGAAAAAAGACCAATTGCACTGACTAAATACCGGAGAATTGTTTTTAATATCGGTTTCGATTGTTGAAAATGTTGAATATAGTTCCCTTGTTCTGAACCTATGAAGTTGTAATTTGGAATTTCGATACGCAATTCAATCAAATGTTTGTTTTTACCATACGTATAAATGTAATGTTCTTAAGCTTTAAACGTCACACTGTAGTGATTTAAAATGCAGATGGCTAGATATTAAACATGAAAATATTACTTTTAATACTTTATTCTGTTTCGCTGCTATATTGCATATCTAGTATTTTCTTCCATGCTTACGAGCATGAGAATGTTGTAATCCATGAAAGAATCCTTTCAAAATTATAGCTAAGCCAATTGTACATACCTTGTTATACCTTTTTTAAACCAAACGTCTGATTGTTGTTACACTGTTACTTTTTCTTGGTTATAATATTTGCCTTTAATATTGATGTAGGAAAATTACTAAATGAAACTGCCATTGGAAATTATTTCTTTTTATTAAATACATAAAAGTAAAAAAGTGTAAGTGGAAAACTTAAAGGAAAATGTAAAATAAAAATAAAACACAATGTTAAAAGTAGACATGGTTATATTTAGATGTGAGGGATATCAGATATCTACTCATGCTGTCTCGTCTTGTGATATCGTATATCGTTTTACTGCCATTTAGATGATGGGTTATATTTGATAAGGAGTCACAACGTGATACCATTTACCTCAAGACATTTTTGAAATTAAAGATATTGCGAAACACATTTTAACATATATCTAAAATACTTTCTTGCTAGGATATGTCAATAATATGATATTTCCTATTATTTATTTAAAGGTCCATTAAGCCTCAAAAAATGCTAATAATTTTATTTCTAAAAAGCTTTTGTCCTGTTATAGTTTCCAAAACATAACTCACTGAACAATTTTTGCTTCTTTTACTTTTTAAAAATTAGTAGAATCTAAACATTTTAAGTAATTTTGTATTTTGTATGGAAGTCACAATACTACTCTGTTTACAATTTGCTACTTTTCTGACAAAATATTTCAAATTCATCACTACTTTCTACAGATGAAAAACATCAAACATTCTCTGAAATAGAAAGCATTGTTTAAACGTTATGAAACTCATGTCTGCAGTTTCTAAAGATTTATATACGTCTCTGAGGCAAAATGTGCCTTTTACATCTCATAAGTAACACAATATGATTTGATTAAATTTGGACATCTTTCAAAACACTTGCAGCAATATCAATACTTAAATGCTGAATAAACAGTCAGTCAAGCAAGCAAGTCATAAGCATCAGTTAATTAATGACCAGTGTCAAAGTTTCACATTATATTTGTAACATGAAATTTGTTTCGGTTATGCGATATGTTGGAGAATATACACAAAAGATGACACCACAATAGGTTATTCAAATCTATAACAGTCCCGTACCACTTTTCATGGGAAACATATACTATTACGATGATTTTTGTTTGAAAAAAAGTTATAAAATATTTTGTTTAAAGACATTGACTAATGTTGAAAGAGAAACAATATCAACGACTTTTTTTACCAATATAGTTTTGTATCAGTATATATGGTAAACAATATGATATTATGATGATGATGATTATATAAGAAGTAATAAGAGTTATAAATGTTGCGTACTATGTTAAAATTAATAAATAGTAAATAAAATATGAATACCTCAATTACAAGACAACTTAAGCGCCTGTGTGTGCTTTATATAAACTTATATGAAAACCAATATGACGTTTGAGATTTTTTTTCTGTCAAAAGATAAGTACAAACATCGTATTCAATATAAAGAATGTATTTTAATAGATCGATTTGCAATTTCATGTTTGAAAATAGCAATCATTTTCCCCTTTCAGCACCTTGAATATACCAAGTATTTTTTTAGTTTTACTATTTTTAACATAACTATATACACGTTAAAGAAAAAAAATAAAGAAATATGCACAATAATACATAAAAGCATTTATACATTTTTTCCAGCCTATACTAATATTTTAATTCATGTTCGAGCTACATACGTTACTTAACATTTTAAGACATTAGAAACGAATATTATGAATTAATATAGACTAGAAAGTTAATTATAATGATAAAAGCGAATATAACAAAGCATCTTAGCATAAAATTGAATAATTGTGCATTCTTCTTTTCACTTTTTACTGCATGCTAAAAGACACATTTGTTCCACACAATAATCATCGTTAGCGTTTGATTTTCAGAGTGTAGGAAACGAATCAATTATTTTCTGTATAATTGAATCAAGTCTCAGCTAATGCAACCCATTTGAAAACTAAAGCTTAAACAATTAGAATGTCTATTAACTAAAAAGAGTACTTATAAAATCTTAACATGTTAATGAAGGAGTATTACAATGTTTTCCTGAAAATTTCATTGATGTAGCGCAAAAAAAATTAACAAAGGAGACAACCAATTCGTATTATAGTACAAAGTATAATATTCTGAATATTTTAAACTTGCAGACTTTACTCATGATGTCTACGTAGTTTACACATAGTTTTTATTACAAAGGAATGATAGTGTTACGATTTAAGTGTCTCGCGATGGCCCTAACGGGATACCATACTTTTGTTCGACGTCTGCAAATTGTAAATCAGAAAACGAACACTGCACACTAGTTTAAAGGTTAACTATTTAGTTATTAAAGTTTTACTTATATTAATCACTTGTTTCTGAGCCATATCATTTACTGTTTTATTGTTTTTTTTTTTGTTTGTGTTTTTTTTTTCTTTTCTTTTTTGGTTGTTTTGATTTCTGCACTGATTTCTTGGTATGCATATATGAAAAAGACTAAGCTACCTTAAATATATTAAGTTATTGACAAGTTATGCTGTATGTATTTACAATGACTCAACAAAGTTATAAATGAGCAATTTATAAGGAAATAACTCCAGACGAGCTAACAAAGTGTAAAATACATAACAGAAATATATTGATAATCATAATCATTATATGCAGGCGTCACACTGTCCCGAAATTTCACACGAATAAGGAAATTATCACACTTGTGTAATTGTCCCTTATTATGTTATCGCTATTAGCGAAGACCCCCTCTTAAGGTATCTGTTCACACTTAGTAACAATATGACACTGGTTATATTACCATGTGGATCATAATAATTTTGTTTATTATACAATAATTGTAATATCTATTTTAATAAAAAATTACAGATTTTATGAATATTGTTTTCTTTTCTTTTTTGTGTTTTACGTGCTATTTTAATACTGAGTTTTTACGTTTACTACTATTTTAAGAATTCAATTGTCATATTGACCGACGATTATAAGTCAGAACCACGGATTAATATTACAATTTCGTCAAGTTTATTTTTTTAATCGTCGTTGCGGACAGATAAACTGTACATATGAAAAATAAATTAGATATTTGAATTAAACAAGTATTTTTCCTCAAAATAAACTTGAAATTTCCGAAATCGGATAATAAATGGAAAAGCTATATGGTATTTTGTAAAGTAGGTATTCGTTGCGAACGGGTATTAACGCTAAACAGTAGTAAAAAGTTTAGATAAACAACTAAGGAGAGTAAGTCCAAAGACACATGAAATTTTGTTAAAGAATTTTAAATGTTAGACAAATACATGTAACGCAAGGGTATACGGAGATTTAGGTAGATATCCTCTATTCATAAATAGATATGTTAGAATTATAAAATTTTGGTGTAGATTGTTAGTTACAGATAATATTATCTTGCAGAAGGTTTATGAACAAAATTTATACGATTGTCATAAAGGTTGTAATAATTGGGTTACTGATGTTAAGAATATGCTTGATGTGTATGGGTTTTCCGATTATTTTGTTAATATTAATAAAATTGATTATAAAATTTTTCCAAGATTGTTTAAACAAAGACTGTTGGATAATTATAGACAAGAATGGAATACAGCGATTGAAAACAGTTTAGTATTGGATCGTTATAAAAGTTGTAAAACAACACTATTATATGAAAATTACTTAGATATTTTACCAAAACACTCCAGAATTTTTATTACAAGAATGAGAATGTCAGCTCATTCACTGAGAATTCAAACTGGAAGGTATGGTCAAAATGGATTGCCCTGCAATGAAAGATATTGTCTTTGCTGTAACAATGTTGATATAGAGGACGAATACCATTTCATATTGATATGCCCATGTTTCTTAGAAATTAGAAAAAAGGTTATTAAAAAATACTACTATAAAAGGCCTTTCACGATAAAGTTTATTGAACTTCTATGTAGCAATCAAAAGATTATATTATTCAATCTGGCAAAATATATAAAAGAGTCATTAAATTACAGAAATACTATTGTTAATTCTGTCAAATAAATTTGATTTATGAATATATATGTCTTTATTAAAAAATATATAAATTCCATTCAATATTTTTATGTATAGAGTTTTTCTGAAGATATGTTTGCTATTTAAACATGTATATTTAATTATATTTAAAACAGTTTATCCTCAACACTATAATATCAATTTTTGTTAATTTGAAAAAACATACTAGAATAATAACTAAAGTAACGTGACATTGTCTTTAAAGTTCGTTTTAATGCATTGGAAATTAGTATTGAAAATGTATTGTAATGTATTGCATTGTATTATCACACTATGTATGATTATGATTATGTACTATGTACTAGTCGAAATAAAATAATGTTCTGTTCTGTTCCATAAAATATTTTAGCCATATTTTACCGTAAGTTTATAATATGTGTGATATTTGGATATATTAATTTGTGCAATTTTGGGTATATTAAGACAATTTTAAGGCAATTTTGAAAAAAAAAATTGGGTATGTTCAGGTATTTTGTGCTGTCCATGTAAAGGTTCTCCCCCTTACCAGTTCCGACCCCCTGACATTTCCTCATGAACTGTTCTCCCCCTTTTGTTGGATGTGAGCATTTGTGCAATATTTGCAGACTGTTCCTGACCCAAATGTTATTTTATTAATAGATCAGTATTGATACGTTTTGATGAAAATAAATGGGTATGTTAATTATTAATTCATTTTGGGAAAAATTCTTTTAAGCAGATAATTACACATTTTGAGTTAAACATGTAATTATTCCAGATATTTATTCTGACAAAGATTATGATTCATTAATATTTTACATTAAACTTTAATGTGCAAGGTAGCCAACCGTGTGAGCTGTGAGTTCTGTGTGAGACGGGCCTTACACAGGTCTCATATGTAAGAATTTTAAGCACACATGATCGGAATCCTCTAACTTTTACAAGGTCATGTTTTTTGAATGAGGTATACAAAACATGGTGTTTTTACCCCACTACAGTAGATAAAGTCGATGCTTAAATTTTCAAGTGAAAAATGACAGGAAAATCAGCATTTAATAATTTATTTTACATGTCATATGTTTTATCTTTTTTTTCTTGATACAAAAACAATTTTTCAAAAATCTTTCCCATGTCAGCAGTCATCGAATTTAGCACTGGTCCGATGGCCCATGGCCAGTGAAAATTAGTTCGGGCAAGTGTAAATCTTAAGAAAATTAAGTTAAATATTTGGTAGAATAAATTCATAACTTGAATTCTTGAATGCTGGCCGGTAAATTCAAAATCTTAAATTCAATGACTGTTTCAGTGGCCTGTGGTCAATACAAGTCTACTTACTTATTGTAATTTAGTAAAAAGAACAGAACACTTTGAAGCATTTTTTACTAATAAAAAGTTTAGATTATTTAAAAAAAGTTTACCAAATTACAAAAAAAATGATTACAGTCTGTCCTACTCCTATACAAGGTGATCATTTGTTTGTTTGTTGAAAACAAAGTTATAACAGTTATAATTATCAAGTGTCTGGGTTATCTATGCGTCAAGAGTTATCTCTCCGACCAGTACTGCTATTGTATGGGAAGTGCCGACATGCCAGTAATACTAATAATTTTCCGCATGAAATACCCAAATATAGCAATATTCATTTTTGTTTGTATAAAATACGGATTATAATGAGACAATGAATTAACATTTATAAAGATATGATAAAATTTGTTGTCTACATTGAGGTCCTCATATGCGTTTACATTTTTAAATAATTCGTCTGTATTATAGATTGCAACTGAAAACGCAGAACACACCTGTATTTTATTTGTACATTTTGTACCTTATGAAATTAAAGTATATTCAAAGATTTAATTTACATTCATTTTTACTCAATGTTTGCCCTCCATCTGTTCATCCGTATGTGTTTACAAGAAGATATATGTGGCGGGATCTGGTGAAAGTATCGACAACTAGTCTGATAGGCCTCATGATAACTTTGACAGCCACAATTATGTGTCTCGGGAAAACTTTGCAAGTTTCATGCTAACGTAGATTATGGGTCTTAGGGGGCGTGGACGGTAACTTGTACTTTCCAGTACCGTCCATAAACAGGCTCAATCAAACCGAGCCTGTAACATTTTACAATTTTGCCGTGTTGAGCTTTCTTTAGGGATTGTGTTATTCTCTATTTTATTATAACTTTTTGTATGTATGGTTTATCATTTAATGATTAACCTGTCTTTGCCCTGTCCTTTTTATGTTTGGGGTCCGCCTGGGCTCCTTGCCATTGGTTCTTGTTGCTGGGTCATATGGGGGTTGCGTTCATTGAACGCCGCCTTTCCTTGTTGATCTTGTTTATCATATTTTACACGGCTTTCTTTAGGGATTCTTATTTTCTCTATTTTGTACCAACAACCCAATTGGTCTAATGATAACTTTGATAGCCAATCTGATGAGTACCAAAGTGACAGTGACTATCATCCCCGACGAGTTTGACAGTGACCACCAAAACGAGTCCCAAAGTGAAACCATTCCTCTGGTCTTTGATCTGTGATTAAAAAAAGGCTATTTCAATTAATATAGAAGGCAAATCTGATCAGAGGCTAGGAGCACAAAAACGTTCAAAAGCATAAAAACTGAGCATGAGACCGGCTAAGAGCGAGGTTTGGTCCACCATTAACCGGATTAAACTCCCCAGCAGTATTTATGCTGCTGACCGTCCCAAGGCTGCGCCCCTCTGTGTTCCTCAGATGTATGTCTATGTTGTTTCATACTGCTTTGGTGACACTTGTGTCCCTTGTTGTTTTCTCGTCTACGGTAAGTATCTTCCCCTTTGCTCCTAGTTTTTATTTATTTTATTTATCCCCTCCCTTCCCTCGGTCGCCTGTCCCCTGTGCCCTTTGACTTTATGGGCCTTTTATTCAATCATTTATTTGTTTTCTATTAGTTCCTTATCAGTAGCTAATTATTTATGATTTTAGTGGTTAGCCTGCCCATGCCCTTGTGTCCTGTCCTATTTGGGTGTCTTCCTGGGCTCCTTGCCACTGGCTCTTGTTGCTGGGTCGTGTGGGGGTTGCGTTCATTGAACGCCGCCTTTCCTTGTTGATCTTGTTTTTCACATTTCCTTAGTAAGGCAGCAAATAATCATTTCAGATTCGAATGAAGATTCCAGTAATGCTTGTGTTTTCAGTTCAGATGTTGGAAACAGGTAATTTGAGTGTTCAGTCTTGGAAAAATATTCAGATTTGGGGGAGTTATCTCAAGACGCATGATTAAAGAAAAACATAAGGAAGGAGATGTTAACCAACCAAATATTAGGCGATCCAGAGAGAGATAGTTTGTTCCCCATTAGATACAGAGTTTATAACAAAGCGTCTAGATGACAGTTCTTCCCCGAGCTCCCAAGCCACGACAATTCATGGAAACTTCTCGGGAAAAGAAATTCCGTTAGTTTCTTTAGTAAATGACGAAATGATAACAGATTCAGTTAGTGAGAATTTGCCAGTAATTACACCGCCCGCGCCTCAAATAGTGTAGGACAGATGTGGAGAGTCACGTGATAAATTTAGTGACCTAGTAAACTATTATCTCAGTCGACAGTGTTAGTTTTGCTATACAGCAGATAGTGTATGTGAAATGCTTGAATAAACGTGTAAATTTTACCGTTTACATAACATTTACTGTTTACAACTATTCTATGTAAACGCCTGTTTGTTTTTGTATTGTAATTTTCATGTTATGATATTCAATATACATAATCATTTTGTAGAAACGGCATACTATTAGACTTTTGCAGCTTACTCCGATGCGGACAGCGGACGATGGACTACTGATAATTTTCAGGGGTTTTCTCAAAATAATAATACTGTATATAATTTAAAGTTAAAGGGTAAGTAAATGATAATAAACAATCCAGTTTACAAATTTATGTCAATAGTTCAAACCAATTTCTTATCGTCTGCAAACAAGTCCGGCACGTATTATAGTGTTACTTAACAGTTTTGTTGAATGTCTCAGCACCGAGCTTATAGGACGGCCAGACTTAAGTTGGGAAATTGCATGTTCCACAGTCACCCTGTATGATTTTACATACCTATTATATTTTCTACATTTTCGTAGCTCTTGTCCTCGTTTTCGCGACAGTCGGGCAGACGTATTTTCTGTAATGTTGGGATACCTGTTAGGATATATCGTATCTCCTAGTATGTTTAACTTTCGGGGGGGGGGAAATCAAGTTCATCTCCTGGACTAATATTTGTCACCAGTGCATACTGTTGTGCATCATTTATGTGAGCAAGGAAGCCAGTCTCAACACGAACAATTACTCCTGTATTATCTGTATGGTACTGTACAATAAAGTAAGGTTATGTAAGGTAAGGTAAAGTGCGGTACGGTAAGGTAATAATATTTATTTACTATATGCTAACTACAGCTATAAACACACACGCACACACGCACACGCACACACATATTTATATATATATACCGTGTATTTTAAAGAATGAATTTTACAAACCCAGGGCA
>NW_026852776.1:0-14609 GCF_026571515.1 Ruditapes philippinarum | reverse complement strand
AATTAATATTTCGTAAAAACGAATTAATATTTCGTAATTACGAATTAATATTTCGTAAAAACGAATTATTATTTCGTAAAAACGAATTAATATTTCGTAAAAACGAATTAATATTTCGTAATTACGAATTATTATTTCGTAAAAACGAATTAATATTTCGTAAAAACGAATTAATATTTCGTAATTACGAATTATTATTTCGTAAAAACGAATTAATATTTCGTAAAAACGAATTAATATTTCGTAATTACGAATACTTATTTCGTAAAAACGAATTAATATTTCGTAAAAACGAATTATTATTTCGTTATTACGAATTAATATTTCGTAAAAACGAATTAAGTGCCGAGAAAAAAGTGTGGAAAATGTCACATAAGGGGCTCCGTACTTTTTTGCCCTTTAGCTCTATATATATTCAAATATGACGGGTTTTTTTCAATATTCAATTGGACCAAAATATGTAAAAAAATATTTATTTATTTATTTATTTATTTATTTATTTCAGGCTTCATTAAGTTTCACTGGCGCAGCTTCAGGGCCTCTACTTGGAATATTTCTACTAGGGGGCGTGTTTCCCTGGGCGAACGCGGCGGTAAATAACATTTTCTATCCATATTTGTCGATGTATTTAATTTTTTACCTACGTTGTATTTTAAAATCCTTGCAAAATTAGATGACAGAAATAATAAATGTGGAATAAATACGGTGGCAATCATATCTACATTCAAGAAATAACTAAAGTAGATCTGATTTATTCAGATTGTATATTACGTACGGGTGTATATTTTGGCCATTTAAGTTTAACTTTGTAAACAAAATACTTATACTGTTCATATATATATGGTTTTGTTTCTTATTTTACTAGTGCTATGTGTGATAGCAAGTGTTGTTTTTTATTATTATAGGGTTGTGTTATTGGTGGGTTCCTTGGTCTAGTACTACCATTATGGATAAGTATAGGGGCGTACAACCTGCCATCTAGTGGTTACAGTCTCGAATTTCCAACTGATAACTGTACTAGTGATGGTATAGGACAAAACATCACCATGACAACTAATACGTCAGAAGTTGTAGCAGCAGCAGCAGAACTGTAATTATTTTACTCTCTAATCACACATTTAATATGACATAACACGGCAGTAAAACTGTAAGATTAACTTTTAAAAGATAAAAAGTACGGTTCATTAATTCTTTAACGTATTTGAATTAATGCAATGTAAACCGAATATCAACGAAATAGATTGATATACCAAGAGTCAAACTTAATTCAAATTGTTAACCATTCACATGAATTAATGGATTCTAACAAAGGGGAATAAAAAACCACGCTATCTTAAGAGCTTAAGAAATTAAATAAGTGTGCCATGAATGCAATATGCAAACTTTCATTATAACTGATTATTTTTATTGACACCAAACTTTTTGAAGTGATGATATGTAATTATGGTCCTTAGGGATCAAAAACAACAATAACAGCTTTGAGTTACTGTACAAAGTGTTTTACTGTAATATCTGATATATTTACAGATGTGGTGTTGAGTTTCTGAACAAAGTGTATTACTATAATATCTTATATATCTTCAGATCTGGCGTTGAGTTACTGTACACGGTGTTTAGTTATTGTACATGTTTTACTATAATATCTTATATATCTTCAGATCTGGCGTTGAGTTACTGTACACGGTGTTTAGTTATTGTACATGTTTTACTATAATATCTGTGTTATATTTTCAGATCTGGCGTTGAGTTACTGTACACGGTGTCATAGGTGTTTTACTATAATATCTGATATATTTTCAGATCTGGCGTTGAGTTACTGTACACGGTGTCATATTTGTGGTATCCATCTATAGGTGTGGCCACAGTGGTTATAGTTGGTCTTGTTGTTAGTTTTGCAACTGGTAATTTCTTGATCTTAAAAGTTTCCCATCTTTTAAACTTCGTCTGTTTTTTTTAAGAAATTGAAAACAATGCGTTTATGATACAAAGGTTCAGTATCTAGATATTTATCAAAATGAAAATAAAACGACGACCATTTAAAAAGATGAAAAATATGACCTGTTTTCTGAACTGTTTTATCAAATTTCAAGTATCAGTTTAAATTATACTAAAAAGAATAACAGTGATATTCTTATAATATGTTGTTTTCTTTTATGTGGTTCCAGCGCCGTATTTCCCACAAGAAGAAGTTGACCCCAATACCTGATCCCATTTTTTTGACAGATTGTTTTGTTGCCTACCAGAAAGTTGGAGACAACCATGTAGGTGTCGATACAAATTCCAAAGACCAGAGGTACCTTGTGCTAATATACTGTGTATAAAATAGCTTGGATTTGGGTTACATATAACAGTATTAAGGTCATTTATCCATGAAAGGTCACTAGATATATAGAAAAATATCAATTGCTATTAGTATGGAATTTAGTATGGAATATATGCAAAAATCTGTTAGTTAAGTATAATCGTGTTGTTTTAAGTACCAGTTGAAACGTCAGCGCTGGGTAGCTTTACCAAACAAAACAATCGTCAGCAATAAGAGGACAACTGGACAAAAACCATCCTGACCGATTGTTTTGTCTCTGGCGGGACTCGAACCCACAATGACAATAGGTGTGAATGAGCATGACCCTGAACACAAGGCGAAAAAGTGACTTCTTTGTAAACACGTGTTTAATACAGTCGGGGTACGTCTCCGAATACTGGCAGTTTATATTATCCGATATTAACCTTTCCATTTTAAATAATATTCGGGACTGTGTCTTTATTTATCAACAGTCCTGGTTCAAAAGCGTGTCTATAAGCTTATAGCTTTCTTCACAATCTAACTAATTTAATATAAATTACATCTTAACAGACAACCGAGATTAATTCTGTAATATCCAAGACATGTGTTACATTTCAATTAACGTATTCAACAGATTTTGTAAAGAAGTTAAAAGAAAAAACTTTATACTTTTATGTGAACTTGCTTTCTTGAAGGACATTATGCATGAACGTGATCAGGAAATCGTTGTCCAAAATGGCGAGATTGTAGACCGGAAGTCCGAGAAGAAACCTCTACCGGAACAGGAAGTGCAAGGAAATGTCTCCTGCCTAGCATACAAACAATCGGATTCTCCACAATTTGTCTATATAAATGACTTATCTCCTACAGGTCATGCATTTGTTCCGTACAATGCATACGACAGGGCACCGGATGTTGGTGAAATCCCTCCAAAATATGACAATATCAATATGTAATGAACAGTCTTAACTTGTAAACATTGCAACTTCTAACGCAATGATCCTTGGATTCTTATATATTATTTTTACTAATCCCAGAGACATAAATGGACATATTAAAAGAATGTTTCTTGTTATTTGGTATCTGATTACCCGCTTTGTACCATTTGATTGACAGGTCTAATCAGCCAACCAAGCGCATTGTTATAAATACACGTTTTGCTATGGTGGGCGTGGCCAATAAGCATCAGAAAAAAATGTCAGTTCTGTGCATTATGTTACTTACTAGCTAAGAGACTTAGATTTACCCCCCCCCCCCTTTCAATGCTATATTGTTTTTACGTGTATAAATATATTATACCAATAAATTTGGCATTAAATGTGTGTTTCTTTTTTTAACTGAATATGTGTCCGTACTATATAAGGACGTATTAAAACAAATTTGATATCAAACGAAACCAAATCAATTTTATTACTCTTTATGTATAATAATATGAACAAATCTGTGGATGCTTCTAAATTCAAAATTTCGCCATTTTCGTGTTAAATGTTGAATTCTGCTTAAGCCGGTGCTAGGGGGCGTGGACGGTAACTTGCACTTTACAGTACCGTCCATGAACAGGCTCAATCAAACCGAGCCTGCAACATTTTCAATTTTGTTGTGTTGGACTTTCTTTAGGGATTCTTTTTTTTTCTCTATTTTATTGTCACATCCGTGTTATTTGTGCCGTGTAGCGGCTGTAAAAAGTCTCCCCGTACATTTAATCAATGATGTTATATTTTCGATCCTTGAAGATTGTTCAGCACGACATTATTGTTGTGTATACATGTTATGTGGTACTTTTAATTTCTTCTATTCGGCCATTTTCAACGTGGGTGGTTCCAGTATTCCTACTTGAATACTGTATAATCACCCTTAGGATATGTTGCCTGCTTTTTAAATTTGTCTTTTCAAGTCTTATCTGTGATATGCAGGCTTCATAACCTCAGATCCCCTTTCAAAATTCCATTTTATTTAGTTCCGCCCATTGTTTTCTCGTTTAGGGCAAAAGCATTCTTTTACTTGGGGACCATACGCCGCTTTTCATGGAATGGCACTACTGTGTCACATTGAAGGTTCCATGATAACCGTCGTATGAACACATCTGCGGATGTTTCTAAATTCAAAATTTCGCCATTTTCGTATTAAATGTTGAATTCTGCTTAAGCCGGTGATAGGGGGCGTGGACGGTAACTTTCACTTTACAGTACCGTCCATGAAAAGGCTCAATCAAACCGAGCCTGCAACATTTTCAATTTTGTTGTGTTGGACTTTCTTAAGGGATTCTGTTTTTCTCTATTCTATCATAATTCACACATTTCAATACTGTACATATAGAAACATCAATGCTGGGAATACTTTCACATATACATAAAGAGTAATTAGAATCTACTTAAATACCTGAAAGTATGTAACGTCTATTTTCATTGGACACAATTTTAATGTGAAATTTGTATGACTTGCTATATTAAAAGAGTGCATCAAATATTCTTTATTTTCCAAATTAAATAAGAGGAAACAAATTGAAAGTCTTATAAATTATTGTAAAGATATGTACGAGGGTTGTTCAAAAAGAAATAGGACTGCATCTCTACTGTTCACATTTTTTAATTTACGTACATTATTTTACAAGAAACAAATATCGGAACATGTTTTCTATATACAGTGAAAACATCAATACAAAATGTTTTCAAATAAAAATTCTGTGAAATTTTCTAATGACAAGGGGTACGAAACCCGGCGCACGGTGATAATACAATGAACGACGTTCATACAATGAACGACGTTCATGACGTCGTTAACTTAATACACAATATAACAAGTGTCAACCATCCTGAAAGTATTCTCCCTTGTGCTCTAGGTGTCTGAATCATGTGATCATGATCAGGTCTTATATGTGAAGATAAGAGAGAAAGAAAGGATCACAATTTCTTTCAACTCTCAAAGAAAATGCCCGATAGCCGGCCATTCTCCACTTTTCTCGAATATTTTGAGTAAACTGGGAACACAACAAGCATGGACTTATAATGCTAATGCAAAAGTGATTTATATTATTATTTTCACATGTATGTCATCGTACAATTTTTAAACATTAAATTATATAAAGTAAAATAACCATATTTATCAATTAATAAGTATCATTTATTAAAACGTATTTGGGGGAAATTACTACTAATCATTACCGTTAATCATTTTTATATTGATTTATTAAAACCAAGTATATATAATGAGATAAATAAAATTGTGTTTGATAGAAACATCTTATATATAATCATTTGATGAGAACTAAATAAGTAGACCCGCAGCAGACAAAACAGTGCCGGACAGTCAGCGTACATTCCAATAGTCCCTGGAATTGTATGAGCTCATTGCACGTAATTGTTATTTCATGTAAAGTCGGTCGGTTTATTGATTAATATTACAAATAAAGAATGATCAATTATCTCTTCTTCTTCGTATTTATTTATCTTAAAAAATAAGATAAAATTGAGTAAATTAATCTAAGAATACAAAATATGTTAATTTTTGTTAACATTAATCTTAAATAAAGCGTTTGATTTTGTTTTACGGGGAATGTGTGTCAACGTCAAAGCCGTTGTTTGGCTTAATTATTAAGATATACTTGTAGAGATAAAACTGATAGCACAAAATTGATATTTTTATTTTAGCTTATTGTTTTAACATAACGCTCATTTGGACCAGTTTCTACAATTACTTTTAAAGTTGCTTTTGAAATTGTAAAGACATATATGTATTGCATTTTCCTCTTCGAAACCATACAAAACAATTAAAAGTGAGAAAAATGCGATTTTCATTTGTCAACTTTACACCAGACTTTGCATACTTGTTTTTCATTTTATAAACATGTTAGATCGTGATAATACGAGTAATGATGGATGCGGAATTCATTAACGTTTTATTTTTTATTCCTATAGAAACGATTATAGAAATTATCAAAACTATACACAATTGCATTGTTATTTTGGCATTGTGTTCGTATTACTTTTTATCTATTATATAAACTTTATAACGTATTACTAAATATAATTAGATTAAATGACATTTGAAAAGTATTGTTAAAATAACCAAAACGTTGATTGTTTTGGTCGCTCAAACATGTTATTTCAATGTGAACTATATGTGACAAGGGCTATATTGTTTTAATGATATAAACTATAACGAACTTAAAGATTTTGCATTCTATTCTAATGCAAAGGCCTTAAAGATAACGACATATTTATTTTTTTCTAGTAGCGCATCTATAACTTTGCAATGCGACGTGATTTTAAGGATTCAATAGATGACTGCAGTACTACTTTTTGGTGTTCATTAATTTGAGTTTTAAGATCAATGTTAAACGTCGCATGTGTCATTCACAATCACTGTCAAATGAACGTTTAAATAAATAAAGTTGTGTATTGAGATAACACAATATTTAATAGTTATAGGACGTATTGATACTTTGAGGACTGAAAATCAGTATATTTGATCATCTACAAAAATAACATTTATAATTCACCGATACTTCAACAATTTATTAACATGTCTATGGTTTACATAAGCAGATGTGTTTAACAGCACAAAAACATTAATAATACATCTATTTAGCGACGTTTACTAACTAAAGTGGAAATAAATTCAGACCAACATAAACGTTGTACATATGATAAATGTGTGTTAAGGCTTTAAATTGAAAGAAGGTTTATCGACGTTTAAAATCGATTTTAAGATAGGGTATACAAGCTTGAGGAATATTTGCTTTCTATACGGATCGCTTAGTGTTTGTGAATGTGTTTACCTGTTTTGTTTGTTGTATCTATAGGTACAGGTAAGACTTTTTTTAGGAATGTTGCACATTTTCATTATCCCTCATGTACAGACTCAATCAAACCGAGTCTGCAATTCTCTTGTAATTTTGTTGTGATTAATGCTTCCGAGGGATCACTTTGTTCCAGATTAATTTTTTTCTACATGAATAAAATAAGCTTTGTCTTCAGTTCTTCATAGAGCAAATTAATCGAAATAATCAATATGGTATTGCATATTATCATTGTTGAGAGTTTTTTTATTTGCATCTCTATTTTTTTTTAAAATAACACTGATACAGTGTTAAACGAGTGTTTCAAATTGGTATTTACCATTAACGTGAATATATTATAGTTAATGAAACAGGAAGTTTAATAGCAGGAATCTAAACTGCAAGTATTTTTAATCAATACTATACTCTACATTAAAAACTTCGTTGGTCGCATACACCTTTCAGGGATTATAACAACCATTGACCGATGATGACAGTATGTGGATAATGTGTTAGTTTATCAGACGATTTATCATTAAACTAAATAATCAGTTAAGAATAACAAAATCGTCATAAAAACAGGACGAAAGTATATTGTCTTCGAAGATTTATTCATTAAAAAAAAAAACAAAAAAAAACATGTGTTCCGTTTAAATATAAAGCTTAGCTTCATTTAAATCGATTTTTATAAGCATTCGCTCTTAAGGCTTAAGTTATATCAGTGATTTCTAATCAACAAATTTAGTGGTTGTATAATTGTTAACACCGAAAAATCGATGTATAAACTAGCTATTTAAACTTATTATGCGACAGGTATATACTTAGTGTTGTTAGCTTTATGTTTACTTAAGCTCTACAACGACTTTATTTACATATAGTAGACTTAGTTTCAATATGATATTATTCGTATGTTTATACTAAGCAAGTACTGAAAAAAATTGTGTTATAACTGTTATAAAACCTTTTTCAATTGACAGATAATGATCATGTTATTTATTTATCCAATCTCTTATCGAATTACGTATGCTTTTTGTTTTGTTTTGTTTTATAATAATGTTTAATAAGATTTCACATTCTAAAGTTCTAACATAAGTTTTGTTTTTAAAATCACAGTATTGCTCCGATATAAACAATATAAACGTGAATAAATGTGAACATAAAATAGGTTATCAACCCGGATGTTTTATGAAAACGCACCTTTTGAATTATCATAATACCTTGAAATAATACAAAAGATCGTATTTTACCATTGATACTACACCAACGATATTTTAAATATCTATGTGAACATATCAGTTTGTGAGATATTTGAGTTATTTGAAGGAATTTGATTTACTCTAATACTTCATTGCATGTTGAATATAAGTCATATATAAACTGTTCAATTATATTAAGAGGATATTTATTTAGTTTGAGTGAAATATGGAATATATTTTGACGAAACATGATGAAATACCAAATATGTTCACGAGCCGGCACCATATTTCACGAAAAACGAAAAATATAACCTTTTAATTTAATTTTATTATCAAAGAAAAATGGTTATGAACCCCCTTGCTTGCTACGCAACTGCATTGTACAGCGCTTAGTAATATAATTGTTTCTTGTTTTGCACGTGGTATTTAGCGCTACATTGTGACGTCACGTAAACAACTATTTAAACGTCTGTACAGCGTTAATGACTGAATTAAAGATATTGGTTTCGAAATTTATTTTCTTAGACCATTTTCTAATATTCTAGATAGTTTTCAAAACAAGATTCAACAAAATGTTGTTTTGTTTTTATCAGACTTCTCAAACAATATGGCAAAAAAAAGTCCATTAAAATAAATATCAGTTTTGCCTCAGTCCACTATCATATTTATATTTCATATTTATTTAAAAAAAAATTGAAATATATTTGACTGATATAGCACCATATTTAATGGGTAAAATTAAATAAATGATTATAGTCAAACCGTGTTTATGTTAATATCGGGGAACTATCAGACAATAAAATGGGAACGAAAGTTGTCATACGAGGTTAACTGATTTTTATTGAGTTTTTTTTTAATTTGATTTTTGTTCGACATCAAATCATTATATACTAACAACATGAAACAATTAATGAAATACGTTTTCCTTATTTTATTAAAATATCCATTTTACAAAAATAGATTCAAGGTTTTGTAATAAGTACGTAATGCTGCTTTAATTATAAAAATGACAACAGAAATGTTTGGTTTCAGAAAACGACGGTTTAAAAAAAGAAGTGTCGTCAGTAATTGTCTGTACACATGTATCACCTTGTGTTTGAACGAGGTTTATGTACAGACTCAATCAAACCGAGTCTGCAATTCTTATGTAATTTTGTTGTGATTAATGCTTCCGAGGGATCACTTTGTTTCCAAAATTTTAAATGTTATGTGTCAGGAAACCCACATTTAATGTTGCAATTATATCAAATATCTATACACACTTGTATTTAGCCCCCGGAATACATTTGTTTTCTCCAAAAACTTATTTTCTGGTATGTTGTATTAGTTTTCAAAAAATACTCATTTGCCATTTTGATGAAATATCGTTTGGTATAATTTTAGTTTAGTAATTTGTATGTAATTCAAATATAACTGTGTTTACATTTGATATGTTCAGGGCTAATGTTTCAGTTGTTGAAGATTATCATTTTGGGCCTTATTAAGGGAGTCTTTCTTAACCTAATTTATTGTTGTTGACATTGTTAATTGCATACCACTAATGCGATACACTTTAACACGGCATATTGTTCGTATTATGCATATCAAGGTATTCCTATATAGATGAAGATACAGAACAATGTACACTATTTACATTGTTTGTTAGGAAGTGTATCTGTTCAAAACATGTTTATTTAGACGGACGAATAAAATCTGATTTGACAATGGTATATGGATAAATATCATCCTCTTCTGTTAACGTTATGTCATATAAATCTCAGATGTACCGAACATCATCATGCATGCATTGCAGCTACCATTATGTTTTTGTTTTAGTTTTAGTTGACTCGGTTCCAATAGCCAAAAACTAATATAATATAATGACTTATTGAAATTTTAAAGAAGATACTTCTACCAAATGAAATGATTATAATGATGATGATATTAATAATAATAATAATAATAATATAATTATAATAATAATAATAATAATAATAATATAATAATAATAATAATAATAATAATAATAATAATAATAATAATAATAATAATAATAATAATAACTGTCTCCAGTGTGAAATAAATATATTATTTTTATCGACAAATGAGTAATAATAATCTATAAACATATGTGTTATTTCTTTCTAGTGCGTAATATAATACGTTAAATCACTTCCGATACTTTCATAGGTATTTAAAATGTTGTCAAAATGTAGACGACTTTAAAATATTTAACAATCCAACCTCGCTGTTATCTGTAGTATGATTATTCTATAATACTTTCATGACGGTTAACACGTCATTCGGAATGTAGATAAAAACGAAACTTACAATCGAGCATGCAAAATGTATGCCCGCAAAAATGATCTTAGATGATATTAAATAAATTATTATTATCAATAAAATCAAAAGTTAAAAGAAGACAGAAGAACACATGCGATCATTAAATATAATAATTAAATAAAACAAAAGCACTTTAAGGCATCAGTTGGTGATAATGTTTAGCATCATAACTCTCTTTTATATATACATCTCATATCAAGCTATATATTAAAAGGACTTTCTGTGAAGGCCTAGTAATGAACATACGCTCATGTATGGTTATCAATTCCACTTTTATAACAATGACTTAATTTATTTGCATTGCTATTTCTATTTTTAATCCACATAAAAGAGCATTGAACCATTTTTTTTTCATATTCTAAAATTGTATCCTTGCGTATGTAAACTATTCACACATATTAGTTATCACCGGTAACTGAACATTAATGTATAAACTTTTCAATAAACCCGGAAAAAAATAGTATTTGTACATAACAACCGGTTTAAGGTAACCAAAGCGTCACAATACCTGGCGTGGAGTGTTTTCACAAAGTTTAAGCCAGTTTAAAATCGATTATAATTATAAACATACGTTCTAAAGGCTAGAGGTATATCGGTGGTTTTTATTTGACGTATTTAGCGGATATATAAGTGATAACGCACACAAATTGTTATATAAAATAGCTATTCAAAACTGATTAAACGACAGGTAAATACTTTTATTTTGATTATAATTAGTGTTTTCTTTATGTTTTATTTAGGTTCTACACCAATATGACTGGCGTAGTTATCTAAATTTGAATATGTTTTACATATGTTATATACTGATGGTTTTATGTTCAACTGACAGACACATTATCATGTTTTTATCGATCAAATTGTATTTATATATATAAATTGTTATATTTTCTGGTCCTTCGGGATCATTGATGCCAACACTATAAAGTGTTGAGAATTGAGTACCGCTCAAGCCGGTGCTAGGGGGCGTGAGTGATGTTGCACCTATTCATTATCACTCATGTACAGACTCAATCAAACCGAGTCTGCAATTCTTATGTTATTTTGATGTGATTAATGCTTCCGAGGGATCACTTTGTTTCCAGAATTATGTCCACTTATCTGTTTGCATTTACTTCCAAGTAATAAAATGTTTGTTTTAAAAATTACATGATATATGCACAGTTATAAACAACATTAACGTTATTACAAGGTTAGCTTTTAAAAAAGTGACTCGCTTCGTAATTTTTTTTCAAGGGGTGTGTTTAAATGTAAAAATGACAGTTCTGTTAGCTGAACTTCAGCGAACATCAAAATTAAAGTGATATATAAAGTTCTGGAAGCCAGCTATGTCAGTTTAACAAAGAGGAATATAAGTATATATGAAGATGCATGTAAACAGATAGAATGAAGTCCCTATGTCTATGCACATTTACTATATGGACTGTTGACCTTGACCAAACATATGTTAGATAGGTAGAATTCATAAAGATGTCTCTTTATACGAAGTTAAATTGCAATATGTTATTCCCTGCGGTCTGGAGACAGCAGGGTATTGGTACGCGTTTAACTTTTGAGGCATGGAGGAGCACGTGACCTGTTTTCGGTACATGGAGGAGCATGTGATCTGTTAACCGCACATGATTGGTTAATTGACCTTTTCAAAAACCTATCTAAATACCGTTTGCCGGTACGTCACGGATTTACCTCTAGGGAATTAGTCCAATTACACCTTATTAACAACAAAAAAATATTGCGTGATATTTCTAATTTTCTATAATTATTTTACCATTTAAGGTGGAAAAACTTGAATGATGTGTTTGAAAAGTATCAATGTTTCTTTAATATCTATCTCAAAGTTTACAAACAATAAATTGTTTACACTGAAAATCTACAAAATTAAAATATTCGTAGTGGCATCTGCCATACCAAATAGAGATATTTTCTGCGAAAACTTATGTGTTAACTTAAATTTTTTTTGCTCGTAATTATTCAGCAAATGGTATTTAATCATTTTCTTGAAAAGAAATAATTGTTTTATGTTCGACCTTCTCCGATCTCAGGTCTTCAACGGTCACTAGTTTCTAAAGACGTTCTTCTATATAGATCGATTAAATGTCAACTATATTCCTGATACAAACGTTTATTTATCCCCCGAAACAATGTTGAAAATAGTTAAATGAGATATCTTTATATTATTAAAAATGTTCCCCGCAGGAAACCATTTTACTTGTTTAGTATTGGAATGAGTGACAGACACAAGTCCTATACATCAACAGTTCGTGAAATTAAAAATAATATAAAACACATAATAACTGATGTGCCGAGGTCAAACACGACTAAGGGCGGTATGCCGTACCAGACTACCATTATTTTTTTGGGGAGAAGAAGATAGTATATATATATAGTGTGGAACGATAGCTTCGTATTGGTATTTACTATTAACTTGAATATATTATAGCTAATCAAATAGAAAGTTTAATAGCATATAATATATAAACTGCAAATATTTTTGATCAAAATTATACTCTACACACAAAATTTCGTTGGTCGCATACACCTTTCAGGGATTATAACAACCATTGACCGATGATGACAGTATGTGGATAATGTGTTAGTTACTTGTTTTTTATTTGTCTTTTTTTAAAAGCACTGATACAGTGTTGAACGAGTGTTTCAAATTGATATTTACTATTAACGTGAATATATTACAGTAAATGAAGCTAGAAGTTTAATAGCAGATATATAAACTGCAAATATTTTTAATCAATATTATACTCTACACACAAAATTTCGTTTGTCGCATACACCTGTAATAGTGGTCAGGTTCTAATGAGAATCAATGCTTTACATGGAGACCAAACGATCACAAATTATAACTGGAGTAAATTCTCAGGGCTCAGTAGATTTATATATAAGTGTCACTTTATAAAGATGATGGACTAAACAACAACAACTAGTAAATCCAATTTCAATCAATGCTTTTAATATATGAAAAGCCCTAACAAATTGAATGAGTATACTAATCAAATTATATTTAGTTTTATATTAAGAATAACTATATTTATTATTTAATTGAGATTATGTTTATGATATATTTTATATATGTGGTCGGTTATAATAAACTAAGTCCAGTTTAATGTTTCAAGGCTAAGCCTTGTTGTACTGACCAGAGTAGGTACAGTACCTAACCTAGCTAACATTGCCAAAGTCAGCTTATTTATACAATTCAGTATTCACTACAACAATTTGATTGGTTGAAAATAATATTGTATATACCATGCAATAAGTATGCAAGATAGTAACTCTTAACTGTTTACTTAGATTACCGTAAATACCCATCCTATTACACACCTTTCAGGGATTATAACAACCATTGACCGATGATGACAGTATGTGGATAATGTGTTAGTTTATCAGACGATTTATCATTAAACTAAATAATCAGTTAAGAATAACAAAATCGTCATAAAAACAGGACGAAAGTATATTGTTTTCGAAGATTTATTCATTAAAAAGACATGTGTACCTTTTAAATATAAAGTTAAGCTAAATTTAAAATCGATTTATATAAGCATTCGCTTTTAAGGCTTAAGTTATATCAGATATTTCTATTCAACATATTTGGTGGTTGTATAATTGTTAACGCCGAAACATCGATGTATAAACTAGCTATTTAAACTTATTATGCGACAGGTATATACTTAGTGTTGTTAGCTTTATGTTTACTTAAGCTCTACAACGACTTTATCTACATATAGTAGACTTAGTTTCAATATGATATTATTCGTATGTTTATACTAAGCAAGTACTGAAAAAAATTGTGTTATAACTGTTATAAAATCTTCTTCAATTGACAGACAATGATCATGTTCTTTATTTATCCAATCTCTTATCGAATTACGTATGCTTTTTGTTTTGTTTTGTTTTATAATAATGTTTAATAAGATTTCACATTCTAAAGTTCTAACATAAGTTTTGTTTTTAAAAATCACAGTATTGCTCCGATATAAACAATATTTATTAACGTGAATAAAAAGTGAACATGAATTTC